>NC_079195.1:201245007-201275007 GCF_029499605.1 Hyla sarda
TGCGCTGCTGTGACCCGCTACTGCTGCTGCTCCAACTGCTGCCATTACTGCTTCCTATTACCCACCACAAGTACTATTGTGAGTACTCCTGATACTTCATCATTAATTTGGCTATTACCATGGTGAGTTTCAAGACTGTGACAGTTCCCTTGAAGGTGCCATCTGTCACAGCCTGACATCCTTGTTGCTACTACAGTGGCAGTTTCCACTATGTCTACACCGGTCAAGACCCCTGAGGTTGGTCCTGTGCAGATCCAAGGAACCATGAGTAATGAGGACCTATAAGGTTTTTTTTATTTATTTTCAATACCCCTGTCTATCTTCAGAACTGTCTGATCCTTTCCTCCCTTTATTTTTTAGGGGGGTAAAGGATACTCTTTGGTTTACATTAAAACAAAATCTAAGGCTAAGAAATGTTTAAATGGGCACTGTCACTAACTTTATTTTTTGATATGTTGTAGTACTTATGTACTACCACATATCTCTAATATACTTATATTATTATTTTCATTAAAAAGGTTTAATTTACATTTAAAAACCGGCTACTGAAAAAGGACTGATTTTGGAGTGGCAATCAATCCTTTTTCAGTTAGGCTGCACTCGCTCCCTGCCTGTCAATCAGATAAGCGGGAGCGAGCACATTGGCTCCCCGGCCACTGTCTGGGAGGCGACTCCTCCCGTACATCGCCGTTGCCGCCGCTGTCCCTGCACGCCCGCTGCCGGACTATGCAGTAACTGCAAGTGTAATGAGGGAACAATTTGTAATAATGTAATAATTTGTAATAATGAGCCCTAGGTTTCTTCAAAAAAGCCCCTATGTAAAAAATGTGTTGCCAATATGGTCTCTGAAGAGACTCCTGATATTATGAAGGATATTAGAATGATGATTCAGTCAGATCCAAGCTGCTAAATCCTCTTCTTCTAGTCAGGCAGTCCCGTCTACATCCATGAAAATCCAAAAAAGTCTAGGGTGGTCTCTTTCTCTGACTCTGATGCTACATCTCATCAAGACATTGAGGAAGGTGAATGTGTAGACAGCCCACAGGAAGAAGAGGATACAAGTTTTAAGACATTGAGCTCATTAAATCTTAGAGCCACCCTTAATCTTGAAGAGGTACAAAAGGTAAGAACTATTCAGGATGAATTATTCGGGGGTTTAGGTGACCGTAAATCTCCCTCCTTCCCTGTTCATTCTAATATTCATAAAATTATTAATGAATGGGCTAGGCCCGATAAGGGGTCCTTCATTCCTAAAGGCATTAAGATACGTTATCGCTTTGCCAAGTCTGATTCCTCTAACTGGGATACTATCCCTAAAGTCGATGCTCCCATAGCCAAGGTAGCCAAATAAGACTTCTTTACCATTTGAAGATTCTTCACAATTAGAGATGAGCGAACTTACAGTAAATTTGATTCGTCACGAACTTCTCGGCTCGGCAGTTGACTTATCCTGCATAAATTAGTTCAGCTTTCAAAATTGCTGCTTTTTTTGTCACATTGTATTTTAAAAAAAAAGTTATAAAAAGTGATTAAAAAGCTAAAAATAATTAATTAATATAAAAAGTGATTAAAAAGCTAAAAAATAATTTTACATATAAAAACTACAGATCACGGCACAAAAAATGAGCCCTCATACCGCCCCATATACAGAAAAATGAGAGAGTTATAGGAAGTCAAAATAGGGCAATTTTAACCTGTTGGGGGACGAAGGGCGTATGCATACGCCCTTGCGTCCTGGTACTTAAGGACGAATGGCATATCTATACGCCCGTGGGAATTTCGGTCTCCGCCGGGCGGGGACCGGTCCGGGGTGACTGCTGATATCTATCAGCAGGCACCCTGCGTAAATGCCTAGGGGGGGTCATCAGACCCCCCCCCCCCCCCCCCCATGTCGGTGATTGGCGCAAATCGCAAGTGAATTCACACTTGCGATTTGCGCCGATTCCGGGTCATTGCGGGTTTATGGTGACCCGGAATATAAGGGGGATCGCAGTTGTCTAAGACACCTACGATCCCCCTGAAGGGATAGGAGTGAGGTGGCAGGGGTGCCACCCCCTCCTATCCCTGCTATTGGTGGTCTAGACGCGCCCACCAATAGCAGATCGGGGGCGGGGGGGCTTTACTTTAGTTTTCCCCATCCTGCCCACCCACAATAGGCGGGGCAGAACGGGGAAAACGAAGAGGACCGGCGCCGACGTCCACTTACTGGTCCGGAGGCAGCGGAGCGACGGTGATTGGCGTGTGGCAGAAGAGGACGGCTCCCTAGATCCGACGGAAGCCGGTAAGTTGCCTAGCAACATCTGGGGGGGCTACAGTCTGAGACCATTATACAGTGGTCTCTAACCTGTAGCCCTCTAGATGTTGCAAAACTACAACTCCCAGCATGCCCAGACAGCTGTTTGCTGTTTGGGCATGCTGGAAAATGTAGTTTTCCAACAGCTGGAGTACTGCAGTTTGAGACCACTGTACAGTGGTCTCTAAACTGTATCCCTCCAGATCTTGCATAACTACAACTCCTAGCATGCCCAAACAGCTCTTTGCTGTCTGGGCATGCTGGGATTTGTATTTTTATTTTTTTTTGCAACATCTGGAGGGTCACAGTTTGGAGATCACTGGGCAGTGGTCTATAAACTGTAGCCCTCCAGATGTTGCAAAACTGCAAATCCCAGCATGCCCAAACAGCTGTCTTGGCATGCTGGGAGTTGTAGTTGCGTATCTCCAGCTATTGCATAACTACATCTCCCAGCATGCCCTTCGGCGATCAGTACATGCTGGGAGTGATAGTTTTGCAACAGCTGGAGGCACACTGGTTGGAAAATACTGAGTTAGGTAACAGAAACTAAATGTAGGTTTTCCAACCAGTGTGCCTCCAGCTGTTGCAAAAGTAAAACTCCCAGCATGCACAGTCTGTCAGTACATGCTGGGAGTTGTAGTTTTGCAACAGCTGGAGGCACACTGGATGGAAAATACTGAGTAAGGGAACAGAACCTAACTGAAGGTTTTCCAACCAGTGTGTCTCCAGCTGTTGCAAAAGTACAACTCCCAGCATGCACGGTCTGTCAGTACATGCTGGGAGTTGTAGTTTTGAAACAGCTGGAGGTTTGCCCCCCTCCTTGTGAACGTACAGGGTACATTCACACGGGCAGGTTTACAGTAAGTTTCCTGCTTCAAGTTTGGGCTGCTGTAAATTTTTTGCCGCAGCACAAATTCCTAGCGGGAAACTCACCGTAACACTCCCATGCTAATGTACCCTAAAAACACAACACAACACTACATATACACCCCCTTACACTGTCCCCCCAATAAAAATGAAAAACGTATCGTGCGGCAGTGTTTACAAAACGGAGCCTCCAGCTGTTGCAAAACAACAACTCCCAGCATTTCTGGACAGCCACTGACTGTCCAGGCATGCTGGGAATTTAGCAACAGCTGGAGGCACCCTGTTTGGGAATCACTGGCGTAGAATACCCCTATGTCCACCCCTATGCAATCCCTAATTTAGTCCTGAAATGCGCATGGTGCTCTCTCACTTCAGAGCCCTGTCGTATTTCAAGGAAACAGTTTAGGGCCACATATGGGGTATTTCTGTACTCGGGAGAAATTGCACTACAAATTTTGGGGGCTTTTTCTCCTTTTACCCCTTATGAAAAGGAAAAGTTGGGGGCTACACCAGCCTGTTAGTGTAAAAAAAAAAAAAATTTACACTAATATGCTGGTGGTGCCCCATACTTTTTATTTTCACAAGCAGTATAAGGAAAAAAAGACCCCCAAAATTTGTAACACAATTTCTCCTGAGTACGGAGATACCCCATATGTGGGCGTAAAATGCTCTGCGGGCGCACAACAAGGCTCAGGAGTGAGAGAGCACTATGTACATTTGAGGCCTAAATTGGTGATTTGCACAGGGGTGGCTGATTTTACAGCGGTTCTGACATAAACACAAAAAGATAAATACCCACATGTGACCCCATTTTGGAAACTACACCCCTCACGGAACGTGACAAGGGGTATAATGAGCCTTAACACCCCACAGGTGTTTGACGAATTTTCATTAAATTTGGATGGGAAAATGAAAAAAAAGTTTTCAATAAAATGCTGGTGTTACCCTAAATTTTTCATTTTCACAAGGGAAAATAGGAAAAAAGCCCCCCAAATTTGTAACCCCATTTCTTCTGAGTAAGAAAATGCTCCATATGTGGATTTAAAGTGCTCTGCGGGCGAACTACAATGCTCAGAAGAGAAGGAGCGCCATTGGGATTTTGAAGAGAAAATTTGTCCGGAATTGAAGGCCACGTGTGTTTACAAAGCCCCCATAGGGCCAGAACAATGGACCCGCCCACATGTGACCCCATTTTGGAAACTACACCCCTCATGTAATGTATTAAGGGGTGCAGTGAGCATTTACGCCCCACAGGTGTCTGACAGATTTTTGGAACAGTGGTCTGTGAAAATGAAAAATGTAATTTTTCATTTGCACAGCCCACTGTTCCAAAGATCTGTCAAACGCCAGTGGGGTTAAATTACTCACTGCACCCCTTATAAAATTCTGTGAGGGGTGTAGTTTCCAAAATGGGGTCACATGTGGTGGGGGGGGTCCACTGTTCTGGCACCACGGGGGGCTTTGTAAACGCTCATGGCCCCTGACTACCATTCCAAACGAATTCTCTTTCCAAAAGCCCAATGGCGCTCCTTCTCTTCTGAGCATTGTAGTTAGCCCGCAGAGCATTTTATGTCCTAACATGGGGTATTTCCATACTTAGAAGAGATGGGGGTTACAAATTTTGGGGGGCATTTTCTCCCATTACCTTTTGTAAAAATGGTAAATTTGGGGGGGAAAACTGCACATTAGTGAAAAATTTTTTTTTTATTTACACATCTGATTTTAACGAAAAGTCGTCAAACACCTGTGGGGTGTTAAAGCTCACTGGACCCCTTGTTACGTGCCTTGAGGGGTCTAGTTTCCAAAATGGTATGCCATGTGGGGTTTTCTGCTGTTCTGGCATCATAGGGGCTTCCTAAATGCGACATTCCCCCCAAAAAACATTTCTGCAAAATTCACTATCCAAAATCCCATTGTCGTTCCTTCCCTTCTGAGCCCTCTACTGCGCCTGCCGAACACTTGACATACACATATGAGGTATTTCCTTACTCTAGAGAAATTGGGTTACAAATTTTGGGGGGGGATTTTTCTTCTATTACCACTTGTAAAAATTAAAAAACTGGGTCTACAAGAACATGCGAGTGTAAAAATTTTTGAATTTTCTCCTTCACTTTGCTGCTATTCCTGTGAAACACCTAAAGGGTTAACAAACTTACTGAATGTCATTTTGAATACTTTGAGGGGTGCAGTTTTCATAATGGGGTCATTTGTGGGGTATTTCTAATTTGGAGGCCCTTCAAATCTACTTCAAAACTGAACTGGTCCCTGAAAAATTCTGATTTTGAAAATTTTGTGAAAAATTTGAAAATTGCTGCTGAACTTTGAAGCCCTCTGGTGTCTTCCAAAAGTAAGAACATCTCAACTTTATGATACAAACATAAAGAAGACATATTGTATATGTGAATCAAAATATAATTTATTTGGAATATCTATTTTCCTTACAAGCAGAGAGCTTCAAAGTTAGAAAAATGCAAAATTTTCTAATTTTTCATCAAATTTCGGAATTTTTCACCAAGAAATGATGCAAGTATCGACAAAAAATTTACCACTAACATAAAGTAGAATATGCCACGAAAAAACTAACTCGGAAGAGTTATTAATGCTTAAAGTGACAGTGGTCAGACTTGCAAAAAATGCTCCCGTCCTTAGGGTCATAATGGGCTGAAGAAAACCTTATTTTCTGTGTGTCACACTGTACCAAATGACAAACCCTGACAGGATTTTCAGAGCTACAACTTCCTGTATTCCCTGAATGGTTGCAATACTACAACTCCCAGCATGTCCTGATAGCCTGCGTCTCTCCGGCAATTCCACAACTGCGGCTTCGATGTCAAAGTTTTGCAACAGCTGGCTGGAAAGCCCTCAAGTTGCAATTTGCAAACCACTGCATTAGGTTATCATGACATACGGTGCCAAATGGCAAACTCCACTCTGCTACATCCATGAAGACACCTGCGGGGAGATTTACCAAAACCTGCCCAGAGGAAAAGTTGCTGAGTTGCCCATAGCAACCAATCAGATCGCTTCTTTCATTTTTAACAAGGCCTCTGCAAAATGAAAGAAGCGATCTGATTGGTTGCTATGGGCAACTCAACAACTTTTCCTCTGGACAGGTTTTAAAGGGGTATTCCAGGAAAAAACTTTGGTCTGACGAAGTGCGGAAGCACGATACGGCTGTGACCAGTCAGCCGGATTCCCCGGCGTCCTTGTCTCCCTGCACTTGCATGTTTTACTGCACGCCTAAGAAATAAAGAAGTTGTCGCTAGCTGTCTGTGGTGAGTGCCGCTTATTTTCTATGCTCTCTCAAATGTTAGATTTGAAAATTACTTCTATTAAAAAATCTTAATCCTTTCAGTATTTATGAGCTTCTGAAGTTAAGGTTGTTCTTTTCTGTCTAAGTGCTCTCTGATGACACCTGTCCCGGGAACCACCCAGTTTAGAAGAGGTTTGCTATGGGGATTTGCTTCTGGGTGGTTCCCGCAACCGCTGTCACGCCCCCTTCCCATAGACTTTGGTAGAGGGGGCGGGCGAGACGTCACGAAGGGGCCGGGCATGACGTCACGCCCGCTGGCCGCGAACACGGTAGCCCGCACACAGCGTTCGGAGTAATGAACTTCCGGACGCTGTGAGCGGAGCTCCGAACTGCAGGGCAGCGCACAACCCCTTTAAACAGATTTGTAAATTACTTTTATTAAAAAATCTTAATCTTTTCAGTACTTATGAGCTTCTGAAGTTAAGCTTGTTCTTTTCTGTCTAAGTGCTGTCTGATGACACTTGTCTCGGGAAACGCCCAGTTTAGAAGAGGTTTGCTATGGGGATTATCTTCTAAACTGGGCGGTTCCCGAGACACGTGTCATCAGAGAGCACTTAGACAGAAAAGAACAACCTTAACTTCAGAAGCTCATAAGTACTGAAAGGATTAAGATTTTTTTAATAGAAGTAATTTACAAATCTGTTTAACTTTCTGGAGCCAGTTGAGATAGATATATATATATATATATATATATATATATATATATATATATATATAAAGTTTTTTCCCTGGAATACCCCTTTAATAAATCTTCCCCCATGGTCCCTTATACAACCTAAAGCAAAGCATGCAGCGCAGTGTTTCCCAACCAGTGAGCCTCCAGCTGTTTGCAAAACTACAATTCCCAGCATGCCCGGACAGCCTTTGGCTGTCCGGGCATGCTGGGAGTTGTAGTTTTGCAACAGTTGGAGGCACACTGGATGGGAAACACTGATTTAGGGTGTCTGTTGCCCCTTACTAAATCCAATGTAGGTATAATTAATATTATTTTGCTTCATAACACTAAATTATATGCACAGAATCCTAAAGAAAAGGTTATTCCTCTCGGAAGGCCCTAGAATAAATAACCTTGGACCCTTTCATTTATTCACCACTACTAAACGATTTCTGATTAAGCAATAACCACCAACTGCCAGCAGATGGCGATATTCCCCCTTCCAATCTCGCAGCGTCCTCAGCGTGGGTCACGTGACGCCGCTGTCATCGAGCCTCTTCACGGAGTGTAAGGGCTCTTCCTTCTGTGCCGTTCTGCCGTAAAGCGAGGGCTTGGTGACGTCATGGTGGTAAGTTCTCGAATAAGTTTGAATAAGGTTTTTTCTTCTTCTTTGTATTACAATAAGGCTGTGAACGAGCGGCCTGCAGGGAGGTGGAGGGTTAGATATAGGCGTGTGGTAAATACTAAAGCTGCAGTATTCTCAACAATGTGTTTTGTGCAAATAAATGACAGTAAATGGAGACACAACGCAGGCTGCAAACTGGATTCAATACTGTATGACGTGTAACCATTTGGAATCAAACTGTGGCTCTCCAGCTGTTGCAAAACTACAACTCCCAGCATGTCCAGACAGCCTGCCTCTCGCCAGTGCAGTGTTCCCCAACCAGGGTGCCTCCAGGTGTTGCAAAACTACAACTCCCAGCATGTCCAGACAGCCTGCCTCTCTCCAGTGCAGTGTTCCCCAACCAGGGTGCCTCCAGGTGTTGCAAAACTACAACTCCCAGCATGTCCAGACAGCCTGCCTCTCTCCAGTGCAGTGTTTCCTAACCAGGGTGCCTCCAGCTGTTGCAAAACTACTACTCCCATCGCGACGACCGCCACGCCCCCTCCCATAGACTTGTTTTGAGGGGGCGGGTCGTGACATCACGAGGGGTGGAGCCGTGACGTAACGATGCTCCAGCCCCTGTATTGCCCGTTATTACACGCAGAGCGAACTCGCTCTGTGCAGTAACGATAGCGCTGTGCCGCAGCGGCGATCCCGGGGGTCCCCACCAATGGTACCCCGGCCACCTGACATCTTATCCCCTATCCTTTGGATAGGGGATAAGATGTCTAGGGGCGGAGTACCACTTTAAGCTAACAATCGGCGTTTACAAGTTTTTATAGCCTTAGCTGAATGGCAGCAGTTTTTCTAATGGTTTACAGCTTCAGCCTTGAACTATTGACCCTTCATTCCCTTCACTTATACAAGTGTCTCTAGTCCTGCAAAAAACATATTTCCTTAACCCCTTATCAGTGAGAGGCGAGGTTACCCATGGGTTCCCTGTAACAGCAGAACACAACACTATGGAAAGTATAAGTATTGCCGCTCCTAATTGTGCGTTGTGTGCCATATAGTGAAGCACATGAAAAGCTTGTTTCTTCACGGTCACTTAACGTGTTCGTTTTGCGGTTACGTGAGGCACTCCATGCATTGGTTTTTATTAGTCATTAGTTATAACTTTTTGTGAATTGGGACATTTAAACTTGCTTTTTTTTTTTTTATTCCAATCTAAATTTAGTAGGAGTCGGAGTCGGTGCATTGTTTTCTGACTCCAGGTACCCAAAATTTAGTCCGACTCAGACTCCACAGCCCTGGTTTTAAACCGTATATGGTTTGAAAACAAATGTCCGGTTGCATACGGTTTAATAAGTATTTTGGGGGAAAAAACGGATACGGTTTATGTTTGTCCTTAATTAAATAAAGTTCTTCTTGTTCTATTTGTGGGAAGAACTTTCGGCATGCACTGCGCATGTGCAAACTGCAAAACCGTATTGTGCAAACCGGATGGAACCGTACGCATATATGGTTCAGTACGGTTCCCATAGACCACCATTTAAAAAAAAAAAAAAAAACACGTATATGGGTTGTATCCGGTTTTTCACCCGGACATAAAACCGTAGTAGACTATGGTTTTGTGTACAGGAAAAAAAAAACGGTTAAAACCATAAGTTTTCTATGAAATTTCTATACATACGGTTTGCAATACGTTTTTTTTCACTGAAACTGGATACAAGAACCGTATTGCATAAACGAGATGTGAATGCAGCCTTAGGTTGGGTTCACACCACGTTTTTCAAATACGGTAACCATATACGGTTTTCCGCAAAAAAATGTATACGACCGTATCCGAAACCGTATGCATAGAGAAGGCATTGTAAACCGTATTCCAAATGTTGTGTACGGTTGCATCCGTTTTGCCTCGGATACGGTTTTGCCGATTTTTCAACCCGTAGGCAAAAACGCTGTCGACCATGTTTTTGCCTCCGGTTGGAAAACCGTATGCGAACCGTATGTGTTTCTTTTAACATTGTTGTCTATGAGAACCGTACACAGAGTTTCAGAATACGGTTGCACGCGGTTTTTCTAATCCGTTTTTGGAGTTGACACATGCAAAGATTGGAATTTCAATAGAACAATAGTAACTTTATTAAATTGCTGGAAAACTAATTCCAACAAAATAGCAAAACCGTTGGCAAAAACTGATGCAAACGGATAGAACCGTACGGGGAAAAAATCGTATACGTTTTAATTTGGAGTCATACGGTTGTATACGGTTGCATACGGTTTTTGCCATACGTTTTTTAGCGGAAAACCGTATACGGTAACCGTATTTGAAAAACGTGGTGTGAACCCAGCCTTAGTCAGGTTTTGAGGGATCAAAAACCTGATACGGGAACTGTATTACAAAAACGTGGTGTGAACCCAGCCTTACCTGGAGGCATCCCTGTGTGTTCAGTGAGGTTTGGAGGTGGCTCAGCGCACAGCGTGTAAGCGATACATGGGACCGTACCTTTTAAAAGCGTTGGATATACTCAAGCAATGTACTCTTGTATATACACCACTCTTATAGGGAATGCATGGAGCGGGCGCGTTGACCCTGCGCACGGGAGATTGTGCAGATCGTGCGGGATCCCATTGGTCGGATCATAGTGATCAGACACTTATCCCCTATCCCAGTGATCTCCAACCTGCGGACCTCCAGATGTTGCAAAACTACAACTCCCAGCATGCCCGGACAGCCGTTGGCTGTCCGGGCATGCTGGGAGTTGTAGTTTTGCAACATCTGGAGGTCCGCAGATTGGAGACCACTGTCCTATCCTGTTGACTATTACAAAGTGTTAACAGTTTCCTTTTCTTTTCTGGTCTTGTAGAAGTTTGCGTTGCAGTTGAAGGCCAGTCTAGAAAACGTCACAAAGCTTCGGCCGGTGGGTGATGATTTCCGCTGGTTCCTAAAGGTGAGGGGATGTTGCTTTTTTACATTATACCTCCGCTATACACTATATAGTGTTATGTTTTTTTAACAATTTTTTTTTAAACAAGTTAAAGGACAACTGCAGCGTGATTAACACTTATCCCCTATCCACAGGATAGGGGATAAGTGTTTGATCACGGGGGGTCCGACCGTTGGGACCCCCTGTGATCTCCTGTACGGGGCCGCGGATGTCCCGTGCAGGGGGCGTGCCAGCCGCAGCATGACGTTGCAGCCGGCACGCCTCCTCCATACATCTCTATGGGAGAGGCGGGGAGGCAGCGTTCGTGCCTCCCCCATAGAACTGTATGGGGACGGGGAGGAGACGGGGCGTCACCGTCGACCTCTAGGTCGACGCTGCGTGCCTTAGCGCTCACCATGAGCGCTAACGGCGGTGCCCCGTTAGGGAGATCGCGGGGGGTCCCAGCGGTCGGACCCCCCGCTATCAAACACTTATCCCCTATCCTGTGGATAGGGGATAAGTGTCATACCGCTGCAGTTGGCCTTTAAAGGGGTTATCCAGGAAAAAACTTTTTTTTATATATCAACTGGCTCCAGAAAGTTAAACAGATTTGGAAATTACTTCTATTCAAAAATCTTAATCCTTTCAGTACTTATGAGCTTCTGAAGTTAAGGTTGTTCTTTTCTGTCTAAGTGCTCTCTGATGACACGTGTCTCGGGAACTGCCCAGTTTAGAAGAGGTTTGCTATGGGGATTTGCTTCTAAACTGGGCGTTTCCCGAGACAGGTGTCATCATAAAGCACTTAGACAGAAAAGAACAACCTTAACTTCAGAAGCTCATAAGTACTGAAAGGATTAAGATTTTTTAATAGAAGTAATTTACAAATCTGTTTAACTTTCTGGAGCCAGTTGATATATATATATATATATATAAAAAAAAGTTTTTTCCTGGATAACCCCTTTAAATACATGGCTGCCACTGCACTTCTGTGTTGTACTACTGTGAGAACAATGCATGTCCAACCTTTATTTATGACTGTTCTAAGGTTCAGATGTGTGGCACACTTGCTATGTGGAAGCCATTGGTTATTGGGTATAGTACCTATTAGGGGTGTGAATTAGCAGGAATCTGGCGATACGATATGTATCACGATACACGTATGACGATACGATATATCCCGATATATCCTGATTTGGTCTCAAAGACGATATATTGCGATTTTTTTTCGCATGATGCTGTATGAGAGCTACATTTTTTGCCCCATAATCTGTTTTTTGTATTGGTACCATTTTGGTATTGATCTGACTTTTTAATCTCTTAACTTTTTTTTCTGAGATATTATAAAAATTGCAATTCTGTGGTTTGGTATTTTTTTTTACATTTACGACATTTACCGTACGGAATACATAATGTTATATTTTAATAGGTCGTACAATTACGCACGAAGCGATACCAAATATGTTTATTTTTATTATGTTTACATGTTTTTATATAGGAATAGGGGGTGATTTGAACTTTTAATATGGAAGGGGTGAATGTGTCTTTTAAACTTTTTTATTTAAACTTTTTTTTTACACTTTATTAGACTTTTTTGAGGAATCATTAGATTCCTCATACAGATCAATAGAGTTCTATTGAACTCCATTGATCTGTGAGCTCTTCCATCCATTGATAGAGCCTAGTCCAGTCAGGATCTATCAATGATCGCGCTGCTGGGGGGTGATCCACTCCACTAGCCCACCAGGGAGCATTTACATGTCCCTTTAGACCCCGCTGTCAGCTTTGACAGCGGCGATCTAAAGGGTTAATAGTAGGGATCGACCGATTATCGGTATCGGCCGATAGTCACGATTTTTTACGTTTTCAGTATCGGCAATTACCTTGCCGATAATCCAATAATGCCCATATCATGCACACTCACCCTCACTAGTCATACAACGCCATGTGTTTTATTCCAGCACAGCTGCACTCATGCTTTTCATTACAGAAACTGGGTCATGTGACCAGTCTGACCCACAGAAAATCATAGTGCTTAATGTATCAGAGCAGGATGTCAGACCTCGGTCAGCTGACTTCCTGTAAACTACAGGATGAAATCATCATCTGCTAGATCTCCTCCTACTAGCTTCTAGTTCTCTCCCCACCCAGCTCTGTATGCTGCTATATCTATAGGATCAAGATATATAGTTATGCACCTTCCCCCAGCTCTATCTGTATACTGCTGCTATATCTATAGGATCAGGATATATAGTAGTTATACACCTCCCCCAGCTCTATCTGTATACTGCTGCTATATCTATAGGATCAGGATATATAGTAGTTATACACCTCCCCCCAGCTCTATCTGTATACTGCTGCTATATCTATAGGATCAGGATATATAGTAGTTATACACCTTCCCCCCCCCCCAGCTCTATCTGTATATACTGCTGCTATATCTATAGGATCAGGATATATAGTAGTTATACACCTCCCCCCCAGCTCTATCTGTATGCTGCTGCTTCTATTTCTATGGGATCAGGATATATAGTAGTTTTACACCTCACCTCTAGCTCTATCTGTATACTGCTGCTATTTCTGTGGGATCAGGATGTATAGTAGTTATACTTCTCCTATGAGGGTGTGTTCACACATTGCATTTTTTCCTGCACTTCTGTTTTTGCCATGTTTTCCCAAAATCGTGGCCACAGTAAAAATGAGTAAGGCTGGGTCCACACTACGTTTTGTCCCATACGGGAGCGCATACGGCAGGGGGGAGCTAAAACCTCGCGCTCCCGTATGTGACCGTATGCGCTCCCGTATGTCATTCATTTCAATGAGCCGACCGGAGTGAAACGTTCGGTCCGGTCGGCTCATTTTTGCGCCGTATGCGCTTTTACAACCGGACCTAAAACTGTGGTCAACCACGGTTTTAGGTCCGGTTGTAAAAGCGCATACGGCGCAAAAATGAGCCGACCGGACCGAACGTTTCACTCCGGTCGGCTCATTGAAATGAATGACATACGGGAGCGCATACGGTCACATACGGGAGCGCGAGGTTTTAGCTCCCCCCTGCCGTATGCGCTCCCGTATGGGACAAAACGTAGTGTGGACCCAGCCTAATTTGGACCACAAATTTAGAAAATCACAGCAGAAACAGCCAAAATGCAGGAAAAACATGTGAAAGAACATTTGACATGCGAACACGGCCTAAAGAAGAAGTCATGAAGTTGTAGACCGAAGGCCTTTCACATGATGCTCTGCAAATGTTGGGAAACTCCACCTTCCAGCAGGTCCTGGCTGCCTGCAACCATTGGTCATTTTAATCCATAACCGCGACACGCAGTTGTGTAAACCTGACCTTTACTGTATTTGTTTTCTTTTCCCTCTTTTTCAGCTGAAATGTGGCAACTGTGGAGAGGTATCGGACAAATGGCAGTATATCACGTTAATGGTGAGACGAAATACTAATACTCGGCCATTTTGTTACAATTATATGGCAATGTTTGGTTGAAGGGATGACAAATGGATATTTGCATTTTTAAAATGTATTTTAGGGTGTGTTTGAGTGAGTTCTGTAAAGTTTGGTGATTTACTGTTGTTTAATACGCCTTTTATTCCTTTACTCCTAGGACAGTGTGCCTCTTAAGGGTGGGAGAGGCAGCGCCAGTATGGTACAGAAGTGCAAGCTGTGCTCTCGTGAAAACTCCATAGGTGAGTCATGTTAAAGGGGTTCTCCGGTGGAAAACTATATATATATATATATATATATATATATATATATATACATATATATACATATATATATATATACATATATATATATATATATATATATATATATATATATATATATATATACATATATATATATATATATATATATATATATATATACATATATATATATATATATATATATATATATATATATATACATATATATATATATATATATATATATATATATATATTATTTTTTTTTATCAACTGGTGCCAGAAAGTTAAACCGATTTGTAAATTACTTCTATTAAAAAATCTTAATCCTTCCAGTACTTATTAGCTGCTGAATAAATACTACAGAGGAAATTATTTTCTTTTTGGAACATAGAGCTCTCTGCTGAGATCACGAGCACAGTGCTCTCTGCTGACATCTCTGTCCATTTTTAAGAACTGTCCAGAGTAGGAGAAAATCCCCATAGCAAACATATGCTGCTCTGGACAGTTCCTAAAATGGACAGCGATGTCAGCAGAAAGCACTGTGGTCATGATGTCAGCAGAGAGCTCTGTGTTCCAAAAAGAAAAGAATTTCCTCTGTAGTATTCAACAGCTGATAAGTACTGGAAGGATTAAGATTTTTTAATAGAAGTAATTTACAAGTCTGTTTAACTTTCTGGCACCAGTTGATTTTAAAAAAAAGTTTTCCACCGGAGTACCCCTTTAAATGGGTACTTTGCTGTGCATAACACCTCTTTGTTAGAAGGGTCTCCCATGCTTGAATTAATCACATGGTGTCCGCTCCAGCCTTCACTGATCAGTGCAGCTGGATGGAGATTGCTGCGAGCCAGGTAGTGCAGGGCGTAACCTTCTGCTTTTCCTTGCTTGTGCTAATGATCAGTGGGGGTCTTAGCAGTGAGACCTGTCCGAAACTTTTAATATGTCTCTGTAATATGTCTAAAGTTTGTATACACTTTAAAGGGTTACTCCGCTGCTCATCGTTTGGAACAAACTGTTCCGAACGCTGGAGCCAGCGACGGGAGCTTGTGACATCATAGCCCTGCCCCCTCAATGCAAGTCTATGGGAGGGGGCGTGATAGCTGTCACGCCACCTCCCATAGACTTGCATTTAGGGGGCGTGATGCCAAGAGGGGGGCGGGGCTATGAGGTCACGAGCTGCCGGTGCATTGCCGTGGAATGAGATTTGCCATAGAATGAGATGGTCCGCCTCCATCACATCCTATTGGCTCACTCTTGTCACGTGACATATTTAAACGTCACGCATCGATGCACACAGTAGTGTCAGTTTGGCTATCACAGGGAGAGGGTCTCCTCTCCCTGTGATAGCTGAAGCTGTACGGAGCTCTCATGGCCTCTGTGGTCTGACAGAAGCTCACACATGTACGCAGCTCATACGGCTGCCTCATATACATTTACTCTATTATTACATGTACTGTTGATCCACAGCGCTATCGGGATCCCGATGCCCGATGGCACTGTCATCAGTGTGCGTCCCCGCGAGCGCCCCACGCCCGCAGCTGTACTCCCCGTCCCCCGCAGCTCTTCTCCCCGTCCTACGCAGCTCTACACCCCGTCCCCCGCATCTCTACTCCCCGTCCCCCGCAGCTCTACTCCCCGTCCTACGTAGCTCTACACCCCGTCCCCCGCAGCTCTTCTCCCCGTCCTACGCAGCTCTACACCCCGTCCCCCGCATCTCTACTCCCCGTCCCCCCGCAGCTCTACTCCCCGTCCTACGTAGCTCTACACCCCGTCCCCCGCAGCTCTACTCCCCGTCCTACGTAGCTCTACACCCCGTCCCCCGCAGCTCTACTCCCCGTCCTACGTAGCTCTACACCCCGTCCCCCGCAGCTCTACTCCCCGTCCCCTGTGAACGCTCAGGGAGAGATCCACAGCGCTATTGGGATCCCTATGCCCGATGGCGCTGTCATCAGTGTGCGTCCCCGCGAGCGCCCCACGCCCGCAGCTCTACTCCCCGTCCCGTTAACGCTCAGGGAGCGTTGGGCGCAGGTGAAGTAGTACTGCGCATGCGCAGCACTACGCGAATAACTTTACCTGCGCCCGATGCTCTACTTTCTGTTCCCCGCTCCCTGAGCGTTAACGGGACGGGGAGTAGAGCTGCGGGGGGCAGAGGACGGGGAGTAGAGCTGCGGGCGTGGGGCGCTCGCGGGGACGCACACTGATGACAGCGCCATCGGGCATCGGGATCCCGATAGCGCTGTGGATCAACAGTAAATGTATATGAGGCAGCCGTATGAGCTGCGTACATGTGTGAACTCCTGTCGGGCCACAGAGGCCATGAGAGCTCCGTACAGCTTCAGCTATCACAGGGTGAGGAGATCCTCTCTCTGTGATAGCCAAACTGACACTGCTGTGCGCGTCGATGCGTGACGTTTAAATATGTCACGTGACAAGAGAGAGCCAATAGGATGTGATGGAGGCGGACCATCTCATTCTATGGCAAATCTCATTCCACGGCAATGCACCGGCTCCAGTGTTCAGAACAGTTTGTTCCAAACGCTGAGCAGCAGAGTACCCCTTTAACCCCTTAATGACCTATGACATCATGTGGCCATTAAGGATTCCAGTTATGGCACAGGATCAAGTCAGGCCACTCATAGCTATTATGATTATTAACCATTTAGATGCCAATGTCAAAGTTGACAGAGGCGTTTAAATGACAGTTACTGCTGGAGTGGTGTGGATTGACAATGGGGAACAATGACAAAAAAAAATTATTTTTAATTTTGTATAAGTAGTAAAACATGACAGAAACTATTAAGTTACATGGAAATAAATGCACAAAATTGGAAATTCTGCTATATTATTAGATGCTTTTACTGCACAAATACTAATAGATAGAATGGAATAATCTTCCCATTTCTCTTTTTATTTTGCACAGATATCTTGGGCATCTCGCTCCAGCCATATAATGTAAGTCATTTACAGGACTGAAGATGTTAGTACAGTGGTCCCTCAACATATGATGGTAATCCGTTCCAAATGAACCATCGTTTGTTGAAACCATCGTATGTTGAGGGATCCGTGCAATGTAAAGTATAGGACAGTGGTCTACAACCTGCGGACCTCCAGATGTTGCAAAACTACAACACCCAGCATGCCCGGACAGCCGTTGGCTGTCCGGGCATGCTGGGAGTTGTAGTTTTACAACATCTGGAGGTCCGCAGGTTGAAAACCACTGTTAGAGGAAGTTTTACTCACCTGTCCCTGCCGCTTCGGACCGTCACCGCTGCCCGGGATGTCGCCGTCCATCACTGTCGCCGTGTCCCTGACGCTCCGATAAGGCCTCTGCTTCCCCGGCATCCGCGCGCTCCGTCGCTGCCATCACGTCGCTACGCACGCCGCTCCTATTGGATGACAGGACGGCATGCGCAGCGACGTGATGACGTCGATGGAGAGCGCCGACGATGCAGAGGATCCAGAAGAGGACGCGTCGGAGCCCCGAGGACAGGTAAGTGATCATCAGCGGACCACACGGGGGACTGTAAACGGCTATCCGGTGGCAGCTGAAGCTGGATAGCCATTTATGCGATGGCCCCGACATACAAAAGCATCGTATGTTGATGCTGCCTTCAACATGCGATGGACTCTGAGAGGCCATCGCATGTTGAAATTATCGTATGTCGGGGCCATCATAGGTCGGGGGGTCACTGTACAATGTTCTGTTACATACCTGGTATTTCTATCTTGTGAACAGCATCCATGAAGAGATTTTCAGCTGATATGTTTATCGATTATTGCGATTGTTGTATCTATCCGGTATCGGAGTGTTACTCCAATGACAGTATACACATAAAAGCACAGCAAAACTCTTTTATTCTTAAAAAAAAAAAAAAAAAAGTGTGTAAATAAAAACAAACATATGTGGTATTGCCACGTGCTTAAATGTCCGAACCAAAAAATATATCATTCATTAAACCGCACGGTCAATGGCGTACGCGCAAAAAAATTCCAAAGTCCAAAATAGCGTATTTTTGGTCACTTTTTAAACCATATAAAAATGAATAAAAAGTGATCAAAAAGTCTGATCAAAACAAAAATGGTACCAATAAAAACTTCAGATCACGGTGCAAAAAATGAGCCCTCATACAGGCCCGTTCGTGGAAAAATGAAAAGTTATAGGGGTCAGAAGATGACAATTTTAAACGTATACATTTTCCTGCATGTAGTTAAGATTTTTTCCAGAAGTGCGACAAAATCAAACCTATATAAGTAGGGGATCATTTTAATCGTATGAACCTACAGAATAAAGATAAGGTGTCATTTTTACCGAAAAATGTACTGCGTAAAAACTGAAGCCCCCAAAAGTTACAAAATGGCGTTTTTTCTTTAATTTTGTCTCACAATGATTTATTTTTTCTGTTTTGCTGTAGATTTTTAGGTAAAATGACTGATGTCATTTCAAAGTAGAATTGGTGGCGCAAAAACAAAAAGCCATCATATAGATTTTTAGGTGCAAAATTGAAAGGGTTATCATTTTTTAAATGTAAGGAGGAAAAAACGAAAGTGCAAAAACTGAAAAACGCTTGGTCCTTAAGGAGTTAATCAGCACAGAACTGGAAACTAAGCAGATAAAACAAGTGGGGAACACGGTCTGATATACCATGTTATTGTAGCAGATTTAGTGTTAGCATTGTCATTTTCTAAAGGCTCCATGCCCTAACAATTGGGTTTACATACTTTTATATGACTGCCCAGTAATGCAGGATATTTGATAATCTGATATCTATCTTCGATGCTGGATTAAATTGTTACTGTCACTTTTAATATGAAACATCAAAAGTTTTGATCAGCTGGGGTCTAGAAAGAGCTGCGTTAAAGGGGTTATCCAGGAATAGAAAACTGTGCTAATTTCTTTAAAAAAACTGCGCCCCATCTGTCTCCAGGTTGGTTGTGGTTCTGCAGCTCAGTTCCATTAAAGTAAATGGAGCCAAGTTGTAATACCACACCCAGCCTTTTGACAGACGGGGAGTGTTTTTTGAAAGAAATTAGCTCTGTTTTTCTATTCCTGGATAACACCTTTAAACATACTGCTAAGCCTACATAAGACTTACAATGGAGCTCATTCACTTTATGTGGAGGATACCTCTCAAATCCTTGATCCCGCCGCTGTGCCCGTACTATGGGATAGCGCAACCACTCTCCAAACCAAATGTAAAAAACGATGTCCGGCACCAGGTAGCGAGTAAAAGTCCTCTTTATTGAAGCATAGAGATAAAATACAAGGAGAGCGTAGCAGCCAGGCTGCTACGCTCTGCTTGTATTTTATCTCTATGCTTCAATAAAGAGGACTTTTACTCGCTACCTGGTGCCGGACATCGTTTTCTACATTACAATGGATAGCTCATCTTATACGAGATATGGAGATCTGTGAGCTGGGTATTAAGGGTACATTCACACGCCGCTGAAGGACCTCCTATATGCTGCCTTTATATGTGCCTGCTTGGAGCAGCAATACGCCGCTACGAGCAGACACACTGCGATGTGCGAGTCGCAGTGCGCATAAGCAGTATACTCGCACATCGCGGCAGCTCTCGGCCTAGCTCATTGAGCAGGGGAAGCGGCCGCGATGTGTGCGAGTACACCGCGCATGCGCGGCGACTTGCAGTGTGTCTGCTTGTAGCGGTGTATTGCCTCTCCGAGCAGGCACATTTAAGGGCACCATACAGGGGTCCTTCAGCGGCGGATGTGCAGCATAAAATCCGCTGTAAATCCGCTGTAAAGGGTTATTCCAGGATTTTTTTTTTATTTGACTATGCTACAGGGGCTGTAAAGTTAGTGGGGGAGATTTATCAAAACCTGTCCAAAGGAAAAGTTGCTGAGTTGCCCATAGTAACCAATCAGATCGCTTCTTTCATTTTTAAAAAGGCCTGTGAAAAATGAAAGAAGTGATCTGATTGGTTGCTATGGGCAACTCAGCAACTTTTCTTCTGGACAGGTTTTGATAAATCTCCCCCAGTGTAGTTCATAATATAGTGTCTGTACCTGTGTGTGACGGTTTTCTCACAATTCTTATGTGATTTTTCACACCAATGTTTATTTTTAACAGCATACAAAATGACTGTTGTCTCAGATTTTTCCCAGGTTGCAATGCGGCCGAGACCTGACTCACTAGTCAGCTGATGACAGGGAGCCTGTCTGCTCCAATGGGTGGAGCGATCAATCTGCAACTAATGCAACAGCTATAGGTACCCTGATTGAAAACCACAGGTCTTTGAATGGATGCAGCTCATTTGTGTTTCAATGGGTGGGTGGCTGATGTGTGGGAGGGAGGACAATGGAATTATGGGATTTGTAGTCAAAAAAGAAAAGTCAAACAGGAAATACCAGTTCACAAAAAGCTAGCCACAGTGTTCTGGTAATCTCAGAACATAGTCATTTAGCCCCAAGACAAGCGCAGATCCTTCCTAAGCATGTCCATTACTGTCTGCCAGGGACGTACTAAAATCACCTTATGGTGGAGAACCTCTTTAAAGAGCAGAACCGTGCGCTTCTCTATGTAGCGATTTGTAGGGGTCTGAACTCTCAGACCCTGACTGATCAAAACTTTTAATTTGTCTGTGTAACATGTAATGCTTTAAAAACATGGCGATATAAGGACATTGTAGGTAGGATACATAAACCTGCTGCTTGGGAAGGGAAAGATCACTCATGCACGGCTCTCATGTATTGTCTCTGTTGCTTTCCACTTTATCATTTTCAGGCTGAAGACAATGAACGTTTTAAAACTATAGTGGAATTTGAGTGTCGAGGTTTGGAGCCGGTGGATTTCCAGCCTCAGGTAAGATTTGCAGCATTTGTTCATATCACCAGGCGGTATTTATCTCTCTCAGAACACTGTATGGCGGGCACGTGTCCTGTTACACTGCCTATACGTGAGGCACTATTTGGCCAAATGTAAATGTTAAAGGGGTACTCTGGTAGAATTATTATTTTTTTTTTTATAGCTTTTACCTCAAGGACCTCACCTTCCAAGGTGCATAATGATATATGTGGAAACGTTAATAAATTATATAGAAAACAGCATCACTGGTATAAAAAATGTAATTCGATACAATGACTTAACTACACATACAGAGGCACTAATAGATACCCCACTGGGCCCTAGTGAAGTATCAAATTGTTGGATAAATAAATATAGAATGCTAATTGGGCATATATATAACAGTCCGATTATCCAACAATTTGATACTTCCCTAGGGCCCAGTGGGGTATCTATTAGTGCCTCTGTATGTGTAGTTAAGTCATTGTATCGAATTACCGTATATACTCGAGTATAAGCCGAGACCCCTAATTTCAACCCAAAATCCCAGGAAAAGTTATTGACTCGAGTATAAGCCTAGGGTGGGAAATACCTCATCCCCCCCCTGTCATCATCCAGACCCGTCATTAACATCCTCATCATCCCCTTGTCATCATCCCACACATCCCCCCTTCATCATCCCACACATCCCCTTATCATCCCACACATCCCCCCTTCATCATCCCCTTGTCTTCATCCCACACATCCCCTTATCATCCCACACATCCCCCCTTCATCATCCCCTTGTCATCATCCCACACATCCCCTTATCATCCCACACATCCCCCCTTCATCATCCCCTTGTCATCATCCCACACATCCCCCCTTCATCATCCCCTTGTCATCATCCCACACATCCCCTTATCCCACACATCCCCCCTTCATCATCCCCTTGTCATCATCCCACACATCCCCTTATCATCCCACACATCCCCCCTTCATCATCCCCTTGTCATCATCCCACACCCCCCCCCCTTCATCATCCCCACCCCCCTTCATCATCCCCACACCCCCCCCCCCCCTTCATCATCCTCTTCTCATCATTCGCCCTCAGTGGTCTTCAACCTGCGGACCTCCAGAGGTTTCAAAACTACAACTCCCAGCAAGCCCGGGCAGCCATCGGCTGTCCGGGCTTGCTGGGAGTTGTAGTTTTGAAACCTCCGGAGGTCCGCAGGTTGAAGACCACTGCGGCCTTCAACATGCGGACCTCCAGAGGTTTCAAAACTACAACTCCCAGCAAGCCCGGGCAGCCATCGGCTGTCCGGGCTTGCTGGGAGTTGTAGTTTTGAAACCTCCGGAGGTCCGCAGGTTGAAGACCACTGCGGCCTTCAACATCATCCAGCCCCCTCTCACCCCCTTTAGTTCTGAGTACTCACCTCCGCTCGGCGCTGGTCCGGTCCTGCAGGACTGTCCGGTGAGGAGGTGGTCCGGTGAGGAGGTGGTCCGGGCTGCTATCTTCACCGGGGGCGCCTCTTCTCCGCGCTTCCGGCCCGGAATAGAGGCGTTGCCTTGACAATGACGCATAAGTACGTTGGCAATGAACGCACCTCTGCGTCGTTGTCACGGCAACGTGACTATTCTGAGGCCGGGCCCGAAGCGCTTAGAAGAGGCGCCCCCGGTGAAGATAGCAGCCCGGAACCACTATGCCACCGGACCACCTCCTCTCCGGACAGTCCTGCAGCACCGGACCAGCGCCGAGCGGAGGTGAGTACTCAGAACTAAAGGGGGTGAGAGGGGGCTGGATGATGTTGAAGGCCGCAGTGGTCTTCAACCTGCGGACCTCCGGAGGTTTCAAAACTACAACTCCCAGCAAGCCCGGACAGCCGATGGCTGCCCGGGCTTGCTGGGAGATGTAGTTTTGAAACCTCTGGAAGTCCGCAGGTTGAAGACCACTGCGGGTGGGGGAGTTCACTCGAGTATAAGCCGAGGGGGGTGTTTTCAGCACGAAAAATCGTGCTGAAAAACTCGGCTTATACTCGAGTATATACGGTACATTTTTTATACCAGTGATGCTGTTTTCTATATAATTAATGTTTCCACATATATAATTATGCACCTTGGATGGTGAAGTCCTTGGGGTAAAAGCTATAAATTTGACTTTTATTTTTCCTTTGACGCCGGTGTGGACCGGTTATAGCTTTAATTACCTCACACTTTTTGTTGTGAGCTGCACCTTTTTGAAACTTTTGTATTATTAGATTTCTAAATGACGTCTATTAAAATATCCTATTCCTTTCAGTACGAATCAGCTGCTGTACGCTACAGAGGAAGTTGTGTAGTTCTTTCCAGTCTGACCACAGTGCCCTTTGCTGACACCTCTGTCCATTTCAGGAACTGTCCAAAGTTGGAGCAAATCCCCATAGCAAACCTATCCTGCTCTTGAAAGTTCCTGACATGGACAGAGGTGTCAGCAGAGAGCACTGTGGTCAGATTGAAAAGAACTACACAACTTCCTCTGTAGTATACAGCAGCTGATAAGTACTAGAAGGATTAAGATTTTTTTAAATAGAATTAATTTACAAATCTATTTAACTTTCTGGATCCAGTTGATTTGAAAAAAAAATAATTCCATTGGAGTACCTCTTTAAAGACTATGGACTCCTTTGTTTTTGCAATGCATTGTATATGTTATGCAGAATAGGCTTAGGTATGTGCTCACAAAAAAAGGAGAGCGTCCTGAGACAGAGTGGATAGAGCTGGCAGCTGTGTTGGAGGCTACATAGAATCATATTGTAATACACAAAAGTATTAAGAACAAATTCAAAACCATTAGCAGTGATATTTTATATCAAAGAAGATATGAAAGGGCTTTTACATAACCATTTTGAGTAACTATTGTTTTAGGGATTTTCCTGGACTTTTTATTTTTTTTAAGAGGCAAAGGCTTGTCAGGTTGAAAGCCAACACACTTGATCTTTCTTTCCACCATCATCTGCAGTGAGGGGAGACCCCATATACATTAGGTCAGTATTTCCCAATCAGGGTACCTCCAGCTGTTGCAAAACTACAGCTCAAAGTTGTAGTTTTGCAACAGCAGGGGGCACCCCGGTATGAAACACTGCATTAGATAGTCAACAGATTCAACTGTTTTGGTCCCTTTTTGTTGGCATAATGATGATTGTAGGTCTTTTTTCCCACCTTTTTAACCTGTTTTACAGTTCTTCTTAATCGCTTTATTAGATTACAGATTAGTCACTGCTCCATCACAGCAAAGGTCTAATGTAATAATATTATCTATTATGTAAAACTCACTTTACACCATGACTGTACTGAATCCTCCATTAGGGTCCATTCACATAATGTTTAGGCACTATGGCTGCCGGGTCCGGCTGGGAAATTTCAAAACCAAGCGCTCCCGTATCCCAGCCGGACCACTTTTTACAAAATTGTGGATAAATAAGATTGTTTCAAGCATGTGATGCTTCTTTAAACTCACCTGGGGCAAGTAACAGGTGTGGGCAATATAAAAATCCCACCTGAAAGTAGATAAAAAGGAGAGAAGTTCACTTAGTCTTTGCACTGTGTCAGTGTGGGCCACACTAAGCATGGACAACAGAAAGAGAAGAAGAGAACTGTCTGAGGACTTGAGAACTGAAATTGTGGAAAAATATCTACAATCTCAAGGTTACAAGTCCATCTCCAGAGATTTTTTTTCCTCCCTTTTATTGGTTTAGTTCCAATACACACAAAGGGAATAAACGTGAACAGCAAAACATGTGTTACTGCAATCCTTTTCTTTGAGAAATACTTCAAGGGAACCTCTCATCAAATAAACTTTTGATATATTTTAGATTAATGAATGTTGAATAACTTTCCAATAGCATGTTAATGAAAAATATGCTTCTTTCTATTGTATTTTTCCCGATCAGTCCTGTCAGCAAGCATTTCTGACTCATGCTGGAGTCCTAAACACTCAGAGCTGCCAGCCTGCTTTGTTCACAGCCAAACAGGCTGTGAACAAAGCAGGCTGGCAGCTCTGAGTGTTCTCCTTTGTGAACAAAGCAGACTGGCAGCTCGTAGTGTTTAGGACTCCAGCATGAGTCTGAAATGCTTGCTGCCAGGACTGGTAGGGAGACCCCTGGTGGTCATTTCTTCAAAGTGGAAAATTAAATTGAAAGAAACATATTTTTTAATAACATGCAATTGTGAAGTTATTCTGCATACATTAATCTATAATATATCAAAAGTTTTTTTGATGAGAGGTACCCTTTAATTTTCTAGAAAAATTTAAGGGGTGCCAACATTTACAGCCATTACTGTGTGTGTATATTTTATATATATATATATATATATATATATATATATATATATATATATATATATATATAATATATAGACAACCACTCTTATTACCTTCCTTACAGGCCGGATTTGCTGCAGAAGGAGCAGAAACTGGAACGCCATTCAGTGACATTAACCTACAGGAAAAGGTTTGTGTTTTGTGAACTGCACCGAAGCTGCAGCTGTTTGACTTGTAAAGTGGCCATCCTAAGCAGGAAACACATTTTACGTAGTGAATGCGCTTAGGCCGGTTCATACAAACAAGTTTTAGGCTATGTTTACACCCCAGAATGTCTGCATGAATTTATAGCCAATACACTTCAATGGGATTCCGCTGTCCCATTCACACAGCAAAATTTCTGCAGAAGGAATTCCATTGAAGTGAATGGGCAATTCATTTCTGTGGAATTCCATGCAGAAATTCTGCCGAGTGAACATAGTCTGGGTGTACATTTTACAGCTGCAAGTCCAGGCCTGAATGCAGGTCTAATGACCTAAACAGACGCATTCACACTACATAATTTCCGCCTGGAGAAATTCCTTGCACAGCAGGCTCTGACTGATTCCGTCGGCACTTGGGTATGCACCGTCACCATTGACGGCAATGCATATCAGAGCAGATTCCACTCAAAAGAACGAACGTGTTAATTCTTTTGGTGAAGTCCGGAACTTGAATTTCCGAGGTGCCGCGGAAATTCGGCATTGTGCACAGTGCAGCAGAATTATTAAAAGCAATGTGAGGCTGCTAAGCCAGAATTTTTCTGTCGGAAATTCCGCTGCATGAAGGTAACATGTTGGTGAATGGGTTTTCCCATCAGAAAATTCTGATCATATAATTCCGCTAGAACATTAAACCTGCTCGATGTTCTGGTGGAATCCGCGCTGCAGACATTGCTGTCTATCGTGACAGCAATGTCCGTGTTGGCCGCACTCGGAATCTCTGGCTGGAAATTTTCCGGTCGTGGATTCTGTAATGTAAACCGGGCCTTAGACTATGTTCACACTACGCAATTCTGGTGCAGCTGTATCCAGTATTGCTGGCAATGGGATGTTGCTGCATAGTGCACACTACGGAATGTCAGCGGCGGATATTCCATTGCTGGGATTCCACCAACAAAAGGATAAGCCTGCTTCCTCTTTAGGGAGCAAGCGGAGGTTCCGCCTGGCGGCCGCCTCGGAAGATCCTTCGGAGCTATGGTCGCGGGGCACTGAGCCGTCACCATTGACGGCTATGCAGTGCTCGCGGAATCCGCGCAAAGAATGAACATGTTCTTTCTTTTGTGCGGAACAATTTCAGCGCCGGAATTGTCCGCCGTGGAAATTCCGCAGTGTGAACGGGTCTCACGGAGACTCATTCACACTAATATTAAGTTCACACCGTCCTAGCGTCGACGCTCTGAGTCTTGACAGAAATTCTATAGTGTGAACCTAGCCCAGTGTTTCCCAACCAGGGGGCCTCCAGCTGCTGCAAAACTACAACTCCCAGCATGCCCGGACAGCCGAAGGCTGTCCGGGCATGCTGGGAGTTGTAGTTTTGCAACAGCTGGAGGCCCCCTGGTTGGGAAACACTGACCTAACCTTAGGGGGCGGATTTATTTGCGAGTTTCCCGCTGTGTATTTGAAAGGGGGCGGGCTCTTCTCGGCTGTCCGCAGCAGATTTTCCACTGCGGAAAATCTGCGGCAAGCCCCATTGAAGTGAGTATGGTATGGAAATTCCGCTGCGGACAGCCGAGAAGAGCCCGCCCCCTTTCAAATACGCAGCAGGAAACCCGCAAATAAATCCGCCCATGTGAACGTACCCTTAGGGTTATCAGACCCACAGTCAGGCTGGGACTTGTGGCTCTATTATAGATGCAAAAACGTGTCTGTATTATGTTAGAGTGGAAAGGATTGTCCACATAAGATCACTGCCTCAAAATATAAATTCAGTAGATTATTTGTTGTCGATAGATTTACATAATATTGACTTATCTGTTCTCCCGTAGGACTGGACGGATTATGACGAGAAGGCAAAAGAATCTGTAGGGATCTACGAGGTGACGCATCAGTTTAAGAAGTGCTAACTACATACTATTTATACATCATTTGTTCAAGGGTTAGATTATTTGTTACACATCAGATATGGACATTGCCAAAACTTTCACATTCAGCCCTGCAAGTTACAGTGCAAATACCTCAGGCATCCGGTTACTGCAAACATCTAGAGTACAATGAAACTCCGGAAGCTTTCCCACTGAGTATTTGGATAAATATATCCTCACCTCCTGTCAGATTCCTTTCAATTCATTCCTACTGCAATAAATACCTTCTCCAAAAACTGGGACTTCCTCTTAATAGGGGTCTTCTTTGAAAACTTTCCGCTTATTACAGACTAGGTCTCCAGTTTCGGATAGGAGAGGTTCTGACTGGCACCCCATGGATCATCTGGCTTAAAGGGGTTATCCAGGGAAAAAAACTTTTTATACATATATATCTCAACTGGCTCCAGAAAGTTAAACAGATTTGTAAATTACTTCTATTTAAAAAAAAAATCTTAATCCTTTCAGTACTTATGAGCTGCTGAAGTTGTTCTTTTCTGTCTAAGTGCTCTCTGATGACACCTGTCTCGGGAACTGTCCAGAGTAGAAGCAAATCCCCATAGCAAACCTCTTCTACTCTGTGCAGTTCCCGAGACAAGCAGAGGTGTCAGCAGAGAGCACTGTTGCCAGACAGAAAACAACAACGCAACTTCAGTAGCTGATAATTATTGGAAGGATTAAGATTTTTTTTTAATAGAAGTAATTTACAAATCTGTTTAACTTTCTGGTACCAGTTGATATAAAAAAAAAAAAATTCCTGGAATACCCATTTCAAAAGTTTGGAGTAATCTGAACGGGGAAGGAAGCATGAGTCCTATCATAAGGACATGCCATCAATATCGAATTCCAGTACACCCCTTTAAAGTGTCATAGTTGCATGTCAAAAGTATGGGGTCCCTGGGCATGAGCCTTACAGGTTGGGCTCTGTCAGACCTTTTGGGGTTCTTTTTCTTTTTGGTTATGGGCGGGAGTCAATGTCTCTTGGTTCACAGACATTTCACACATTTGGCCCTCATTTACTAAGAGTGTTGTGTAGGTTTCTTTGTGGGTTTTAATTCCCTGCAATTTATTTTCCACGTTATTTACTAAGGTTTCCCTACATTTTGCTTTTTTCTACACATGCTCTGATCTGTAGGGTTTTCCTCAGCTGAAATCCACCACATTTTATGTGGAAACCTTAGTAAATATGCTGGGTTTTTGTGAAAATGTCGGGAACACGCCCCTTTTGTGACCACACCCCTTCCCAGCAGTCACGCCCCTTTTTCGGGTTTTCTTAGCAAAATGGAGAGTTAGTCTGTTTTTTTTCAATTCTGGTGCAAATTCTGGCGCAGACAGAATTTCTGGTACAATGCGACAGAATCTGGCCCACAACCCGACAAAACATGTCGGGTTTGCAATAGTAAATGAGGGCCAATGTTTCCCAAGGACTTTTGAGTTGCCTGTCTTGCTCTCTTTTTTTCGGAGGCAGGAGGGTGTTGTGTTACGTGTTTTTCTTTTTGTGTTCTTATAATTGTTAGACGCCAATAAAAACGATCCATATAAAATAGTTTTGATCAGGTCTGGCTATTCAGATCCCTAAAACAAGGTGCGGGAGAGGCACGTGGATTAGTGCTTCTCCTCTCATCTTGCTCGTCGCTGCACAGGATGGGCTCCATAGCAATTCTATGTACATGTCTAAAGTTTTTTTGTTTTTAATGTTACAGTAAGTCAGAATATAAGTTCCTGGTTATATTCTATCAATCTCTGTAGATCCTGTTTCTGTCTCCCTTTGGCAACCCAATTAAAAAATTGGCATTGTGAAGATCTACAGTGCAGCAGCCTTTGTTATATATGACAACCTACTGTACCACTAAATGCTTTTAATTTCATATCAAAGGTTCTCTCCCCCCCCCCCAAAAAAAAAACAACATGTTCCCTTGGATGCTGTATTGTAGAGAATATCTGCATAATATGGCACCATAGAAACTCCATGTGCTTCCATACAGCTCTTCTATGTGCACGAGGCCTGAGCTTGGCCATATACACTAGACAGCTACCTTGTCTGCCAGCGGCAGTGTTAGGAGGCCACCCAATACACATTTAAGGGTGGGATGGTCCCACAGTCATTGATCTAATGCAGTGTTTCCAGCTGTTGCAAAACTACAACATGCTATCTGGGCATGCTGGGAGTTGTAGTTTTGCAGCAACTGGGAGGCACCCTGGTTGGGAAACCAGCTTAAGACAAAATGCCACAGTAATAGAAACTGCAATTATTTAAAATGTTAAATTTATGTTGATAAATTGTGACATCATGTAGCATCTCGGTACATCAATCATTAACACCTGAAATCACACAATAACTAGGCTCATTGGTGACAGCTATACAGTACAGCGATGCCTCTTGCATGTTCAGGGGTAGGTGCCATTATTGAATGCCCAACCAAACAACATTAAAAAGGAGTA